>NC_085141.1:373338195-373366969 GCF_024139115.2 Armigeres subalbatus | reverse complement strand
AGAAGTTACGTATTGGCTGGAGATTTGATTCATCTGGAGAAGACATTTGTTGAGCATTTTTGGCCCATTTGCAAAGAAAAATGGAAAGCATTTTTCCCCAATTTGGAAAGCGATTTTTGGATAATCGATTTTGGTAAATTTAGAAAGCAGTATCGACTAATTTGGAGAGCAGTTTTAAAAAATTTGGAGCGAATTCGGAAAGCATTGACATGGCATATTTGGA
This sequence comes from Armigeres subalbatus, assembly GCF_024139115.2. Classification (NCBI taxonomy): domain Eukaryota; kingdom Metazoa; phylum Arthropoda; class Insecta; order Diptera; family Culicidae; genus Armigeres; species Armigeres subalbatus. The sequence continues at coordinate 373,366,746 of NC_085141.1, read as the reverse complement.
GGGATAATTTAATAAACACTTTAGACTGATTTGGATAAAGAACTCCGTAAGCAATTTGGAGAGTTCTTTTTGCTAATACGGAGAGCATTTTTGGGCAATTGTTTCGGCTAATGCGGAGATCATTTTTGACTATATTGGAAAGCATTTTTCAATACCTACTTTAGTAAATTTTGAGAAAGAATTGAGGAAGCAGTTTGACATATTTCGAAAAAGAATTTGATAAACAGTTTTGACTAATTTGGATAAAGAATTCGGAGAGCATTTTTGGCTGATTTCAATAGATATTTTTGGCCAACTTCCGTAAATTCGGAAAACAGTTTTAGACTGCTTTGAGAATAGGTCGTACATGCAAAAGAGAATCGCTCTTTGTTCGCGCAATCTTTTACTAATAGATAGGCTAGTTATGCGTTTTTTTGTTACTTTTTTAATTAGCACACTAATTAAAGTTCATGTCTTGAAATATCTGTCAATAAATCCTAAGAAAACTTTCGTATGGTATTGTAATAATTTAAAGAGAAAGGAAGCAAAGAAATAATCTTTTTTGCACATACGTTCTATTCTCAAAGCACTCTAGAGTTTTGGTTCAATTGAAGATAGCAGGTTTTTTTTTGTAATTTTCAGAGCAGATTTTGATAATTTGAGGAATATGCAGTTAAGATAATTTTAAGAGCAGAATTAGCTGATTTCGAGAGACATTTTTGGATAATCATAAACCCAATGTTGGTGAATTTGGAAATTAGTTTCCACTAATTTGAAGAGCAGTTTTGGGTAATTTAGAAGCACTTTGACACATATGTATGGAGAGTAGTTTTGGCTTATTTGGAGGTCGTTTGGAAAGCACTTTTGGCATATTTGAAAATTTTGAAAGAGAATTCGGTAAGAAATTTGTAGAGCTGATTTTGCTAATTCGGGGAATATGTTTGGGTAATCTTTCCTACTAATTCGGAGAGCAATTTTTACTCTATCGGGAAGTATTCTGAAATACCTCGTATAGTCAATTTCTCGCTGATTTGGAGAGAATTTTTGGCTAGTTTAAAGAAAAAATTCGGGGATCAGTTTTGGCGTATTTGGAGAATAATTTTGGCCAAGCAAATTTTGGAAGATTTTCGCTAATTAGGAGCGTACGTTTAGCATATTTCTAAAAAAAAAATAATAAGCTGTTTTTCCAAACTTGGAAAAAAAAAATTGGAAAGCACTTTTGGATGATTTCAACAGAAATTTTTGGCTAAAATGGACAGCAATTTCAGCGAATTCGGAGAACAGTTTTTATTCAATTTTAAGAGCAGATTTGGACAATTCAAGGAATAGTTAAGATAATTTTTAGACTGATTTCGGCAGAAAATTTTGGATAATCATAAAAGCAGTTTTGGTAAAGTAGGAAAAAAAAAAGTCAAGATTATGTAAAGAGCAGTTTTGAATAATCATACCCAGTTTAGGATTCAAGGCTTGCGCTTGTGTATGTGTTGTATGTATCGAAAACTACCTAAGATGTAAAGGAACAAAATGCGATGTTAGTAAACAATCAATTTGCGACAATTTTATATTCGAAAGATAACTGTTTTAAATTCTGAGTCCTGAGACATATTAAAAAAATTAGAATTGTTTTCTTGGGTAACGTAGAGTAAACTATGTCACACTTTACGGTTCGAATTGACGACTGTCTTCAACATTCACTTGATATCCCTGGTTCGATAACAGATTGCCTTGTTGGATAAATTACAATTCCAACAAATCAAACTATCAAAGGTGCGTGATTTAGTTTAAGGAAATGCATCAATATATGACACACGTAACCGCAACACTTCCATGAGCAGTGTATTCCACATTTTATTAGTTGCCATCTAAGAGCAATACAAACTTTCGTGAAATGGTTCAGCTGCGCAAAATGTTTCTCATCTGGTCTCGGTTTCAAATGCTGACGCACCAGAATCGAACTGAGTTTTTGATATAATTATGAATCACGATACTCGTCCAAGTCACAGCCTAGAAAAGTCAAATTGGTGTCAGACCACAAACATTCTCGATTTACCAAATTAAGAGTTCGAATCTGGTTATAAGAACAATATAATAAATCAAATTTACTATACAAGGCAACACTAATGAGAATGATTTAACCAAGCCGACTGACATTCCGTCTAGAGTACATGCAAACTACAGTTAGCGAAGGTCCAATAAGAAAGCCTCTCGCCAACTGGACTGACTCGAGTTAAAATTAAACCAGTTACATTCATTCAACCAAACTCCAGTCCATCGTTCCAAGTCACTCTTCGCCACACAAAATCCACCTAGGCAGCACTTAATTCAGGTGAAACTGCATTATTCGCTTATTTTGTTGTTATCGTAGTTGCTGTTGTTGTCGTTTCGTAATGTTTATGTTGGTTTGGCTCGACAGCGTTTCGCCTCTATCTTCTTCTGTCTGCTGGCGAACGCCAAGATTGGTTGGATCTTCATGCTCCGTGCGAGGCACCACATTCACGGCCTTACACTATCAAAACATCACTCGTGTTGGTGGTAAACGGCGATGTTGTCATTCATGGCCTGCCTGCATGCGCGCGCTCTCGCCATCCATCCACTAACACGGGCCAATTGGGGCGAAGGGGGTTTTTCTGTATGTTTTGTGTGCCGTGCTGGTGAGCGCCCCCACTCGCAAAGCAAAGAACACGGGCAAAAAGAGACTGTGGCAAGCAGGCAATGAGGGAAAACACGATATGTGAGCTGAGCAAGCAGCAGAAGCACGGCACAGCGAAGCAAACAGGCAAACGACGACTACGGCTGCATACTCTGGCTTTTTCCGATAAATGGAAGTATTTTCAGCCATATTTGATTTCGCAATGGTGGCTCGCTGCTGGGGCATTATTGGCAAAATTGGCCAATTGGCACTTTCATGGATCGAAAATTGCATTATTGACACTCACATCTAAACGGGAAGGCGAGAAGGGTTCGTCTAGTAAGTAGACTGACGGAGCTGCAATAACAACAGATGGCACTACTGTACTTAAACCGCCACCACTTTGCTGACCAGTTTATGGATCTTTTGAATGGTAAAATATCACTGTTGCACCTAATTTGTAAACGAAATTCTAGCGAAAAAACTTGCAACGTATCACACACGAACTGAACCACTCCCGACGACGACAAGACACGGTCTCCCTCGTACGCGTTCTCGGTGCAAAGTAAAGGAAACTCGCCTCACTCAGCTAACAGGCACTGCTGCGATGGACGACGACTCGACTCGCTGCTGTAGCAAGCAGTTTAGGTACGAACCAGAGCCAGAGCCAAACTCGATTCAGCAGCGCTTGACGTTAGCCATGGGACAAGCGGCGAAGTGGCGCGGCAGCTTCGAATACGGCCATGGAGAAACGCGGACGGAGGACGACTACGAACAGAATCATACAATCAGAAGTGCCAGAGTTTTATTCTCTCCTTTCAGTTGCGCCTTATCAAAAATAAAAATAATTTGTATGCTGAATAATTAAAACTAGCAGTTGAGCATTTGCACAAATAGTTACCAAAGTCTCATGTATCCAATTGTAATAACAAATGCAACGTGTGGAAATTGTTTGAATTAAATAATATCGAATAACGTTTCATCCCTTTAATATTTAAATCATCAAATCGTTTGGTATACAGAAACGTGTCGTTTAATATGGCATCACTGGAAGCAGCGAACGAGGCAGAAACCTTGCTGGGCCTTCTGCTGTTGTTGATGCTGTTCTGCCGTTGCCTTGCCACTCTCATTTGCTCCGAAGGAACGGCAGGCTAAGCCACTACCGCTGATGCTGATGATGATGGTAATGGTTAACATTCGCCACATTTCGCTCGAAATTGGATTGCGACCCTCCAAGGCAACCCCATACCAGACCGCAGACCGAACGATCTTTTTCACATTTCTTTTGCTGTCTGAATCTTTCTTCGAGTCGAAACTCCGGCTCTGCATTGACTAATTTTGTCGAGATTGCTCATACGCCTGCTTCGATTGATTGCAAAGTTTTTCTGCGTTGCTCACTCTGATTCGCCCAAGAATTTCAATCACCTTTCGTCAAAGTGAACAAAAACACGACCCATGGATGGATGGGGCCTTATCCGTGCGTATGCATAGTAAACATCTCCCCGAAAAAGAAAACAATGTTTCTGATAGCCAGTGACGTCCCATTCAAGGTGGGGGCATCCTTCTTCCGATCGGATTTTTCTTTTCGTTTGATTGTGTACATATTCCTCCTCTTCCGCACTCACACTTCACTCCATCTCACTCTAGTCTCTCAAGCCTTTCTTTGATTACACCGCCAGTCTTCTCACTTTGATTAACACCCAACTCAAATCAATCAGAATACTTGATTCGAATGATCCCCTTTGCCCAGCGCCAGAAAATTTTCAAATTCAACCTACTTCACAAAAGCGGAAAATGGCGACCGCGCCACGTCGACTACGCTACAATCGTTGTTCTTTCACGCCGTTGTCAGCAGCAATCGAATGCGTCCACTCTGAGCCGTTTTCACTTGGATTGTACGCGAGACGACGAGCTGCCGTGCAGAGAGGCTACATGGCCAAGCAAATATCGCTCTGGTGAGTTACCAGCAACTATAATACTGACTGACTGGTTGTAGATCGGAGCGCGCATCTGCTGCTGCTTGCTCCTTCTGAGTCCATCACGAGAGTTCCATATCATGCTCTTCCGCCAAGCATTGAAGCAGTGGAAGAGCTTCTTGCTTCACATACATCATTGATGTTAGCATACCGAGCATACACTACATAACTACAACTGTATAGCGCTGTATAGGAGTGGGTGATCGACTCGAGCCCGGTCTAGTTGGATGGCGATGCCAATAGAATAGGGTCGTCTAGCGGAATTATGTTTGCTCGCTCATACATCAATCTGCGTCCGGAAGTTGATGAATTTCATTAAAATGATATAATAATTGTTGTGATTCAAATTGTCTGGCAACACAGTCGTATGAACGAGATCAGAAATAAAAACCCAGATTAATCCACCTAGCGGTGATGGCGCCTTTCTCGCGTAAAAAGGTAATAAATGTAGCCTTAACGCTCACACCTCGATGATGTACAAGAAAGGCAAAACAGTTACACCGTCTAATGTTATGATAGAAAATTTACACTAGTAGACGACAGATGGCGCTGCCAAAAGTTTCTCGAATTTCCTATGTTGGAATTTTGACTTTCGGACAATTTAGTACTATGTACATAGTACTATGAAACTGAACGAAGAGCATACTTACGCCTAAATGCGTGCAACACGAGCATCTTTATAGTATGATGAAACTCTTAATGGGAAGCCACGGATAAAATATTCATAGATGCAAGGCATTTTTCATAACACATTATTGTTCTATGTGACTATGTCTCATCACTATTTTAATATTATCTATTTTTTGCAATTTGCAATTATTATGAAATTCAATAGTGATCAACAGCGTTTTAGTCTCTGTCGGATGCAACTTGTTGCAAGAAAATCGATTAAGAGTTTCTATGTGAAAATTTGGTTAATGTTTTTTATGGCATTTTGTGCACACACACACGCACACACATACACACACACACACACGCACACACGGACAGACAGACATTTGTTCAGCTCATCGAGCTGAGTCGAATGGTATATAACACTATGGGTCTCCGGGACTTCTATCAAAAGTTCGATTTTGGAGTGAAATGATAGCCTTTCGGTACAACTTAGTTGTACGAGAAAGGCAAAAATTATGTTCATGTGCACGCGTGTGTTTCTCTTGACTTCATTACATTTTGGCGACGATTGGAAAAAATGGATTACATTCGTTGCAAAGGGCCATACATGTAGTGTAGCATAGACTAAATTCGACAAGTGATAAAGAATTCGTGGTTTTTTATAAGAAAAAGCCCGAAAAATTGTGTTGAGGGGATGAAAATAACCTATAGCGGCAAAGAAAACAGAAGTTGGAAACAAAACGCTTGGTAAGGTGAAGCAAACTTCTGCGAAGAGGAAACAAAACAAAAGCAAGTAAAAAATAGTGGTTCGCCATAGTTGCGTAAAACGAAGATGGAAAACAGCAAACCAACCCTGCTGGCTTTCGATACGGCGGATACTTCATCTATCGGAACGCGCTGGAAAAAGTGGAAGCAATCACTCGAATTGTTCCTCGAAGTGAATTGTGTTGCTCTAGCATCTAGGAAGAAGTCTTATCTGTTGCATTTCGGTGGATCACAGATACAAGACATCTTTTACGATACACCTGGACACGATAATCCTCCTCCGGCTAACTCGGATGTGTACAAAGAAGCGATCAATTTGCTAGACGCTCATTTTGCACCTTTTTCCAATATTCCATATGATCGTTACGTGTTTCGGCAAATAAAACAAGCAGAGGACGAATCCGTCGAAAAATTCGTTGTCCGTCTTCGAGAGCAAGGTCGGTTGTGTGACTACGGAAATGCGCTCGATATGCGCGTAACAGAACAAGTATTCGACAATGCCGTGTCGGATGAACTGCGTGAACTTATTATCAAGAAGAGGTTAATGAATGTGGAAGACATCGTACAAGAGGCACGAATATTGGAGACAGTGCATCGAAACAAGGAGAACATGAAGAAAAATACAGTCTTGGCGGAACATAGTGACGTAAACTAAATCAGGAAGGGAGTGAAGAAACAGAAGTGCTATCGATGCGGAAATGTTGGGCATTTTGCAAACGATAAGTGTTGTCCGGCGAAGAACAAAGTGTGCGATGACTGTAAATTAGTGGGACATTTCCGAAAAATGTGTAAAACCAAGCCGGAAAACCGAAAAGTGAAAGATAGAAGAAACAAGAAAGTGTGGCAAGTTGAGAAGTCAGATGACAAGAAAGCCGCTTCGGGCTTCAGCGACTCCAGCACTGAAGATAGCGACGACGATGTACAACATATTTATTCAGCTGGGAGCAAGAACGACCGGATTGCATGTTACACAGGGGGCATTAAGTTAGATTGGATCGTGGATACCGGATCTCATATCAACGTAATAAGCCGAAGCACATATCGCCACCTGAAGGCTTCCGGGAGTAAACTCAGCGACGTCCAAAAGTCGAGCAAGATACTCCGTGTCTACGGGGACGGCAAACTAAATGTTTACAAAACTTTTAAAACGGAAAGTGTACGTTGTGGACATCGGAACAGGCGCTAATTTGCTGAGCAAAACTACGTCTTTGGATTTGGGGATACTGGAAATCCATGAAGAGGCATTCTGCGTTCCCGGAGAATCAAAGAAGGACATAAAAGAAGGAAAAGTCAAAAATCTGCAAGTGAAAATACATATCAACAAAGACGTGGTACCAGTCCAGCAGCCCTGCAGGCGTTTACCGATTCCTTTGCAGAGCGTTGTCGAAGATAAACTGAATGATTTGCTGAAACAGGACATTATAGAACTGGCATTATAGAACTGGCACCATTGAAGGGCTGCGAAATGGTGAGTTGACATCCGGGAAGGGGCGCCTAACATAGCTCTGGTCCTCACAAGTTCCAATACTCACGCTTCCACGGGTCTTCCGATGACAATTGACCGCCAGCTAAGGGTTGCGTACTTAGCTGGTAGTGCAGCCTGGGCACTGTTGTCCTTCTGACATCAGCTAGAGTGAGAGGGTGCGTACTGTGGGGTCTGCCTAGGATGTGGTGGGGTTCGACAGTGGGCTCTGTTGAACTTCTATAAAAAGCTGCATGTGTCCCCAAGCAGGCCCTATCAAAGCGACCGTGTGCCGCTCAAAGCGCACTAGCCTAGTCCTGGTGTTGGGTGGGACTTTAAACAAATTTGACCCGACTGATCGAGCGTCTGTCCACCAAGGAGGTGCGGCTCCAACAGCGTCTGTTCTGGCATCCAGCGGCTGAGTATGAAATGCTATTCCCCGGAAGCTATACCTAAGATGGCAGCCCCATCCCGGTGGATAGGGAACCTTGGGCCAACAACCTACTGTTCCCGAAACATCAATTTGTTCGAGAATCCGATAATGAAAGAATACGGACTGATTTTACGGCGACGACTCTTAGCGCGAAACAACGGACACGAATAGGAACATGGAACGTTTTAACCCTAGCCCAGCAGGGTAAATTGGCACAACTTGCCAATGAGGCACGCCGCATGAAGCTTGAGATCCTGGGACTGAGTGAAGTCCGTTGGCCAAACTTTGGAGAACACAGAACGCCGTCGGGACTAGTTCTGCTATACTCTGGTTTACGAGGTGAACACGCTCCCGACATTGCGGAGTTGGCTTCCTACTAAGCGCTCAGGCACACTCTGCGCTTAAGAAGTGGGAACCTATAAGTGAAAGGATAATCGTTGCCAGATTTAGAACACGGGTCCGAAACCTTACTATAATCCAATGTTATGCGCCAACCGATGCTGCCGATCTGCAAGACAAAGAGAACTTCTACAGTCAACTCAATGCCGTCGTAGATAGAATTCCGAAGGGTGATATCAAGATCTGTTTGGGCGACTTCAATGCGAAGATCGGATCCGACAACTCGAACCATGAGCGCATTATGGGACGCCATGGTCTCGGAGAAATGAGCGAAAACGGAGAGCTGTTCGCAGAATTTTGTGGTAATAACGACGTGGTGATCGGGGATCGTTCTTCCCTCATCGACTGGTACACAAGGTCACGTGGGTCTTCCGTGACGGCCTTACAGAAAATCGAATAGACCACATCTGCGCCAGCCGAAAATGGAAACGGAGCCTTCTTGAAGGACGGAATAAACGTAGTGCCGATATCGCGTCTGATCATCACCTCCTCATCGGCGAAATACGCCTGCGCATTGCGCGGATTCGTCGGCAGGAGGAAAGAGTTGGACGACGATTCAACACACGCCGACTGGAAGATGCCACGGTGAAACGGTCCTTCGTTGAAGAACTGGAGACGCGTGCTGCAGATATTCCGGAAGGTGGCAGCGTGGAAGACCAATGGACCGCCATCAAGAATGCCTTCATCGCCACCAGCGAGAACAATCTGGGTGAACTACGCACCCAGAGAAAACAATGGATCACCGATGAGACCTGGAGGAAGATAGAGGAGCGAAGAGAAGCCAAAGCCGCGATAGAGCGATCGAAAACCAGAGGAGCCAAAGTCTTAGCCCGTCAACGATACACGGCTCTTGAGAAGGAAGTAAAACGCTCATGTCGACGGGACAAGCGAGCGTGGGCAGACTCTCTGGCCGACGAAGGAGAGAGAGCCGCCGCAACCGGGGACATTCGCCTCCTCTACGATATCTCACGAAGCTTAAGCGGGCGAAAATTAATGCAACGATGCCTGTGAAAGACGCGAATGATCAGTTATTGACCGACCCAACTGACCAGCTGAAACGCTGGTTCGAGGACTTCGAACAACTTTTCCAAGTGCCAGCAAGGCCATCACCACCTCGGCATGATCTGCCTAGGATCCGACGTATAACACGCGTCAATACCGAAGCTGCATCACTGCTAGAGATTCAAATAGCTATCCAAAGCATGAAGTCGAATAAAGCCTCAGAGGTCGATCGCATATCAGCGGAGATGCTCAAAGCTGACCCCATGACATCCGCTCAACTACTGCATCGTTTAATTCGTAATATCTGGGACACCGCAACTTTCCCGGTCGACTGGATGCAAGGTATCTTAGTGAAGGTGCCCAAAAGGGTGACCTGACTGTATGCGATAACTGGCGAGGCATTATGTTGCTGTGTACCGTTCTCAAAGTTCTGTGCAAAATTATCCTAGCCCGGATTCAGGAGAAGATCGATGCGACTCTCCGGCGGCAGCAAGCCGGATTCCGTGCCGGAAGATCCTGTGGACTATATTGTCACGCTCCGCATCATTTTGGAGCAGGTCAACGAATGCCAAGAGTCCCTTTACTTGGTATTCATTGACTACGAAAAAGCTTTCGACCGTCTCAATCACGAGAATATGTGGGGCGCCCTGAGACGCAAGGGGGTTCCTGAGAAAATCATCGGCCTCATCGAAGCACAGTACGAGGCCTTTTCGTGTAGAGTGCTGCACAATGGGTCCTGTCCGACCCTATCCGGGTCGTAGCTGGTGTGAGGCAAGGATGTATCCTATCACCGTTACTGTTCCTCATCGTAATCGATGAGATTCTGGTAGATGCGATTGACCGTGAACCAAACCGCGGGCTGTTATGGCAGCCTATAACCATGGAGCACCTAAACGACTTCGAATTGGCGGATGACGTTGCACTACTCGCGCAACGGCGCTCTGATATGCAGAGTAAGCTCAACGACCTTGCCGATCGCTCCTCCTCGGCAGGTTTAGTCATCAACGTCAACAAAACCAAATCGTTGGATGTAAACACGGTGACTCCTTCCAGTTTCACAGTAGCCGGGCAACCAGTGGAGAATGTTGAAAGCTTCCAATATCTTGGTAGCCAAATGGCGTCAGACGGCGGTACCAAGATCGACATAGGCGCACGGATCAAGAAAGCAAGGGCTGCCTTTGCGAGTTTAAGAAATATCTGGAAAAACAGGCAGATAAGTGAACGCACCAAAATACGAATTTTCAACTATAACGTGAAATCTGTGCTGTTATACGCTAGCGAAACATGGTGTGTATCAGTAGAGAACACTCAACGGCTGCAGGTGTTCATTAACAGATGCCTGCGGTATATAATTCGGGCCTGGTGGCCTCACAACTGGATCTCAAACAACGAGCTCCATCGTCGTTGTCACCAGAGGCCGATAGCAACAGAAATTCAGGATAGAAGTGGGGCTGGGTCGGCCACACTCTACGTAGGAGCGGAAACGAAATCTGTAAGCAAGCATTAGACTGGAACCCAGCGGGACATCGCAGCAGAGGCAGACCCAGAGGCTCATGGCGGCGAAGCCTCAATAAAGAAATAAAAGAAGTCGACCGAAATCTAACCTGGCAACAGGTTAAAGCGATAGCCGGGCATCGCTCAGGATGGAGATCTTTCAAGTCGGCCCTTTGCACCACCGGAGGTGTACAGGATCCTTAAGTAAGTAAGTAAACCATTGAAGAATACTTGGGCGTCTTGTAGTGACGCCTAAGAATGGAGGAAAAAATGTACGCCTTTGTGTTGACATGCGTATGGCTAATAAAGCCATAATTCCTGAACGACACCCGTTGCAAACTTTCGACGAAATAATGTCTCATCTGAATGGCTGCAGGTACTTCACGAAGATAAAGCGTTCCACCAAATTGAGCTGGCTCCGGAATCTCGCGAAATTACGACTTTCGTGACACCGAACGCGTACTACTGGTACAAAAGGCTAATGTTCGGAATGAACTGCTCAGCCGAAATATTTCAACAAGAAATCGAACGAATTTTGAAATGGTTCAAAGGCGTCAAGGTATTTATCGACGACATTTTTGTCTATGCGGAGACAAAGAAAGAGCACGATGCAAGAGTTCAACTAGTTCTACAAAGACTCAGCGAACTCGGACTGACAGTTAACATCAAAAAGTGTGAGTTCGGAAAGACGTCAGTGAATTTTATGGGTCACACCTTGTCGGAGCAAGGCATATTACCTATGAACGCTAAGATTAGTGCTATCCAATCCTTCAGACAACCGCATAATACCGCCGAAATGCGTAGTTTTCTAGGCCTAGTGAACTACGTGGGCAAGTTTATTCCAAATCTTTCAGAGATGTCGTACCCACTGAGGCAAATGACACTGAAAGGTACCAAGTACGAATGGACTAGTGAACGACGACGATGCTTTCGGCTAATAAAACTTGCGCTTTGACACCCTAAACACCTCGGATACTACAGTCCATCGAACCGCACACTGCTTATCACCGATGCCAGTGACAACGGACTGGGCGCCGTCTTGCTCCAGATGATTCACAACGATGCTCGTGTGATCAGTTATGCAAGTAAAACTTTGACCAATGTAGAACGGAAATACTCAACACTTGACAAGGAAGCTTTGGCTATCGCTTGGGCGACTTTTTTTTTCTTCCTATGCAATGGAGGGGGAATCTGCTCAACAGACATCCTGGGTTGTCCAGGAAGTGCGGGGTTAGGGATCACCTCCAACAGCAAACGAGGGAGGCAGGACTACATCCCCGACCCGCTAAACCGTTTCCATTGCCACCAAGCCCATAGTCCCTTCGGTACAACCAGAAAGTAATGCTTCAAAGGGGGGCCAGTGCACAACGCACCCTCGAGGTTAGCTGCGTGTCCTTGCAGCACCGAACATCGTAACTCGCTTTTTTAGAAGAACACCATGGTATCGTGCCAGCGCGTTGCCGGCTTTCCAGGTGGCCTTACCACGCCCTATGTCCTCGGAAGGTGGGAAGGGTCGACTTCGCGCCTGCTTCCCTCTGCACGACTGGTATCAAGAATGATGATGCCGCGTGCACCCCAAATTGACCTTTCTGCGATATGGCTTATTCGCCAGCACACAGAGGGACTTGCCGACGCGGTGCCTACGCCTGCCCCAGCCTTGACGAGGACCCCTTTCCGTCCTCGGGCTCGAAACCCGCCCGGTTGACCAGCGCCGCGAAAGCGACGATACCATGTTGTTCTTCGCGCGGCCACTTGTTTGATAAAAGGATCGAATTCGACCACAGAGCATGACCACCGGTATGACCCATGAAGCCGACTCCGATCCCTTGGACCACCTCTTATTTGCGCCTGAACTAGCCATCCTTGAGTCCACGCGCCACCTTCTGTGTAGCTCCGAGACGATTTAGGCGACAGCCGATAAAACGGCGTTCCAGCCATCTTCATCTTTACACATCCCCCGAACTAGGTTGTCCGTGGTAGTGTCCAGACCACATGTGGCAAGCATGTGGTCGCGCATTGCGCGAAAATGTGAGCACACGAACAACACGTATTCCGCCGTTTCCTTTAAACCTGCGCACACCAAACACTCGGGCGAGGCCGATCAAGCCAGCTGCGTTACCTGCACTGTGATTTTGCAGCACGCTTAAACGCCGGGCACTTCGAACCCCCCATGGGGTGCTTGCTGTTCACAGCTTTACTGAAACAAATCAAACAATTGGGAAAGTTCGTGCAGCATTGTGCCTTATGTCCCTCCAATCCGCAGCGTCGGCAGAGATTGCTTCTGTCAGGGCCTTTGCAGTCCCATTGCTTGTGCCCCGGTTCCAGGCACTTGAAGCAAACTTCGGATTGCTAGTATATGCCCACAGGGCATACCGACCATCCCACCTTGACGCTCCCTAACTTGACTACCTTAGAGGCGTCCGCTGCAGATAGCCGAACCAATGCTACCTGCGTCCCTGCCGGACCTTTCCGTAGCCAAACGGCTGCGGTGGGCGTCTCCACTTCACACTGTCGCCGCAGTGGCGTGACGAGCTCTTCGACATCGGTGATCTCGTCTAGGTCTTTAACCCTTAGATTCACCTCCGTCGTGAGTGCCCTTGACCGTCTCGCCTAGAACTTCCTCCGCCAACTTCTTGTAGGCGGCGCCCTTTTGCGAGACGCCCCGCTTCAGCTCGAGGATCATCTCGCCGGAGGATACGGATACGTCTTATTCGACGTACGTCGGCGCCGAGTTCACCGAGCTTGACGTCACTCCTCATCGCCTTCAAAACGTCCGAGTACTTAGCCTCGTCCGCCGTGATGACTAGGGCATCGCCCCTGGAGCGATTGGCGCCTACCCTAGACTTCTTGCTACCCTCATTCGCCTGGGCCTTCTTTTCGGCCCTTGACGTCTTCGGTTTCCTCTTGTTCTTGACCAGGGTCCAGTAGGCGTCATCCCCCTCTATTTCCCTGGTCTGGTGTGGCTGAGAGCTCTGCCGTAACCCCTTAACACCGTCTTTCCTGGGTGGACGGACCTTTCCAGGTCCTTGCTCCCCCGGTTTTGGAGGTACCTGGCCGGGGTTCAGCTTCCCAGCCCCACTACCCTTGTTCGGGGTAGTAACCCTCCGCGTTTTGGAGCGGCCCCCAGGGAGCTCATCCCCTGGCGACTGTCTCCCCCGTTTTTGTGTCTGCTCCGTTGGAGCAGTTACCCCCGACGTACCCGCAAATACTTGAGCCTCAGTCTGGGTAGACTTTGGTACCACCGTCTTCGCTGGCACGCCTTCGGTCGATTCGACCTTGGCCGAGTCCGCGAATCCTTGGGCCTCAGTCTGGGTAGACCTCGACTCCACGGATTTCACGGGTTTACACTTGGCCGTCCCGACCGCCCTCTCCAGCTTGGCGTCCAGCATCGACTTTCGAAGTTTCTGCAAGCTCCTCTTGAGGTCCTTGCTGATATTATGCTTCGATGACGCAAAGTCGATGATGGCGTCCAGCTGTTCCGTCGCCACCTCGAAGGCCGAAAGCCCATCGCGTTTGCGGTTCATCGCCTCCACAAGCCATGGGTCGTCAATAACCCCTACCGGCGTTTTTATAGCCGAGAGGAAGGTTGAGTGACCCACGCTGGCGCTGCGCACTGAGCTGCCGACTATTGCCTCTGGCCTCCTAGGCGGAGACCTGAACAACCCACCTCTTGCGAAGGGGTTGTCGCCTACACTACTACCACTAATTGAAGAATTGACTTGGTTTTCCATTTTGGTCCCACGAGTTGCTCGGGAGAAGAGGTCCACCACGCCAGAGCCCAGCATGACGCGGTAAGGGACAATTACTGTGGAGGGTGCCCAGGTACCCCACAGGCTCCGTTAAAGGCCTAGCTCATTATTTCACCCCCCTGGCCATGCATCCCCTCGGCACGGGTCGCTTGACACCTTGGGATTAGGGGTTAGGGACGATGGTCCCGGTCTAACTCGCAGTGGCCATGGGGAGGGGACGTCAAGCCCTTGGACAAAGTCCCTGCTGCCCCTCCCGCTTGGGCGACTGAACGCTTTCAAATGTGCTTAACTGGTTTGGAATTCACGATACTAACGGATCACAAGCCCCTTGTTGATATATTCAGTGACACATCATCTCCAAATAAGAGGCAAGAAAGGTGGGTGCTAAGGATGCAGTGTTTCCGGTATCGTATGATACATGTTCCAGGAAAAACCAATATTGCGGATCCATTGTCAAGGCTGCCTGAGGAACTAAAATGTGATACGTTTGACAAAGCTGCTGAGGCAGCTCTTTACGCTGTGGCAGAGGTCAGCAGGCCGACAGCGGTAACGATGAATGAGATCATAAATTGCTCACAAGTGGATGTGGAAATACTAAACGTTCGGAAAGCTCTTCAAGACGACAAATGGGAAGGTGTTTTGAAACGGTACGCAGCATTCAAAGTCGAGTTATGCTTCGCAAATGACGTTCTGCTACGAGGATCCAGAGTTGTTATTCCTGTGAAGCTACGGGGAACGGTTTTGCAGCTGGCCCACATCGGCCATCCAGGTCGAGAGAAGATAAAGCGAAGAACAAGGATTGCAGTGTGGTTGCCTGGAATAGATACTGACGTGGAACGTACCTGTCGTGAGTGTTTTGAATGCCAACTGGTTGCACCACTCGAGAAGCCAGAGCCTTTACGCATCTGAGAACTACCAGCGGCTCCTTGGGTTCACCTGGTCGGCAATTTTCTGGGACCTCTACCGGATAATTCCTACGTCTTTGTGCTAATAGATCTTTACAGCCGATACGTTCTAGCAGAACCTATGACTCGAACAACCTCGCGTGATGTGATCCGCTTTTTAAAGGATACTTTCACTAAGATGGGACTTCCACTAATATTGACTTTTGATAATGGTAGAAACTTCTCAAGCGAAGAGAAGAAAGATTACTGCATCGACTACGGTATAAAGCTGACTCACACCACCCCGTACTACCCTAGTGCCAATGGTGAAGTCGAGCGCCAAAACCGGTCGATCTTGAAGGTACTGAAAATAAGCAAGCAAAAGAACACGGACTGGAAAATGGCACTTCAGGAATATTTATACATGTACACGGTGACACCACATTCTGTGACGGGGGTGACGGCACAATTAATGTTTGGACGGAGATTACGGGACCTGATTCCCCATTTTCAAACGGATGCCATCGACGACCAAGAGATGCGAGACCGAGATCGAACATTGAAGTACCAATCTAAAATAAACAGAGACGAAAATGTTCAAGCAAAGGAGTCATTGGTATCGATTGGCGACGAGGTGCTAATGAAGAGCATGTTGCCGCAAAATAAACTCTCCAGTTTTTGCCTATGCCAGTGAAGGTTATCAATCGACACGGAAACAGCTTAACACTGGAAACATCGGACGGACAAATCTACAAACGCAACACATCGCATGTGAAACCTTTGATACACCAACAGTCTATCGTTGAGGAGGATTCATCAGCTAGTGCGACGTCATCGACGCCCATGGATCGAAAGGGCGCACAATCCGTGGAAAATCCTGAGCCTACCAGACCGAATCGCTTGAAAATGCGACCCAAGCGCTATGATGACTACAACTTTGATTGAAGAGTGATAGAAATAAAAGTTCTTCAAAATATGATAAGAGAGATATGTTGTGATTCAAATTGTTTGGCAACACAGTCGTATGAACGAGATCAGAAATAAAAAGTCATGTTCATGTGCACGCGTGTGTTTCTCTTGACTTCATTACAATAATCACCATCGAATTATTGGTATGCCTTGATTTGAGTAAGAGAAGTTTTTCAAGGGTTCTTAATAAAGGCGAAAATTCCAAAATTGGCGTTTACAAATCGCGTAAAAACAACCCGCGTAAAAAAATCGCGAAAAAACGAATACTATGTAGGTACACCGATGAAAGGGGCAAATTTTTTTGCTCAATGACAAATGATGAAATGTCCAATCAGGTGTTTTCGAATACCTAGATGCACCACCATCAATTCAAGTATCTTTTTTTATTAAGAGATGTCATGAATGCTAAGGAAGCTTGGAACACGTAGTAGCACAGACGATTAACTATGAAGATTAGTTTGTTGTGGTCAGGAAGCGAGATGCTCGTAAGAGTAAAGGTGCTCTTCGTAAAGGTCATGGCAAGCCCCGAAACAAGGGCAAGACATCTATTGCCAAAGCTGACGGTAGGAGCTACAATTCAGGATTTCATGCATTTTGGGCCACTCTAGAGCTACATGGATGTCATGATAGCCATGAGAGGAGAACAAAACTCAAAAGTGCCGCCCAATGGGGTTGTACACGAAGGTGACTACGTACTAGAGCGGGGCGTCATGATCATTTTTTTCAAATCAAAGGTTTTTCTATACTATTCGGGGTCCCAAACAACTGTGCAGAATTTGAGCGCGATTGGTTGCTTCCTCGCTTTCCGCATCGCGTTTGAAGTTTGTATGGAAATTAGTATGGGAAAAGATAAATTTTTGCATTTTTACTTCTAGAGGTTTCAGTTTATTGTAAACCGAGTGACACATCGTGTTGAAGTATAACCCGAAGGATGCCGAAAAACTTTTCTGAAGATGGTTCGATGCTGGAATTTACTTACTTATGCCCACCAAAAAAGTTATAACCCTTCGAAGATTGCTTGTTCAAACCATATGCAAAAAATAGATTATTCTGCCAGCACTGCCGAACTACATAGACCAATAATTTAACTGAGTGTTATATCAAAATTATTGATCTTATTAGGCTGGGATGCAAATTGGAGTTATTTAGAATCACTACTCAACGTAAGAATCGGGACAAGAAACAAGAAAGGTTTTGCCCACAAACAACCGTATGTTCCCCGGTAGTGCTGGCAGAAACATTGATTTTTTTCTATATGGTTCGAACAACCAATCTTCGAAGCGTTATAACATTTTTTGTAGACGTTCCAGAAACGCACCTTCTTCAGCAAAGTGTTTCGGCATTCTTCAGCCTATATGGCAACGTGATGAGTCACGTGATTGGCGATAAATTGAAGCCGTTTGGAGCACAAATGCATATTTATTTCCAAATAAATTTCAAGCGCGATGCGGAAAGCGGGGACGCAACCAATCGAGACAATCTTTTGTGCAGTCAATTGGGGTTCCAAAACGATTTAGAAAAACCTTGATTTCACTTGATTGGAGTTTGCGTTTTTCCATATAACTGCGCCCCACTCTACTACGTATATAGGGGCCGTCCAGAAATCACGTGATCATATATGGGTGGAGGGGGAGGTGGGTTTGGAAAATAACCGCGATAAGCCACATGGGGAGAGGGGGTGTTGCTCTCGAATCATGTGTTTTTTTACACGAAAAACTTTTGATGAATAACAATAGCGGTGTAAAAAATACAAATCATTAAAATTTAATGATTTAATCATTAAACGCAAAGCGCATCTTAGGGCCGATGCCCACGTAGCGTCTTTTCAACTCAGTGTTAAAAAGACGTAAGGTGTGCATCGAGAAAAACCGGTAACGCAGCGTCGGTTGCAATGCCGATGCATATCTGCGTTATTTGACACTAAGATCCTATTTCTATTAAAAAAAACCCAGATTGATCCACCTAGCGGTGATGGCGCCTTTCTCGGGCAAAAAGGTAATAAATGTAGCCTTTACGCTTACACCTCGATGATGTACAAGAAAGGCAAAACAGTTACACCGTCTAATGTTATGATAGAAAATTTACACTAGTAGACGACAGATAGCGCTGCCAAAAGTTTCTTGAATTTCCTATGTTCGAATTTTGACTTTCGGACAATTTCATAGTACTATGAAACTATACGAAGAGCATACTTACGCCTAAATGCGTGCAACATGAGCATCTTTATAGTACGATGAAACTCTTAATGGGAGCAAGCCACGGATAAACTTTAAAAATATTCATAGATGCAAGGCATTTTTCATAACACATTATTGTTCTATGACTATCATGGCCAGGATGTTTAACGAAAATTTCACGTCCATTACATATCACAATCAGCCTTTCAGTATCAAATAGGCATATCTAGTTTCAAAATTGAATCTAAATTATTAATTTTGAAACAATTTCACTGTGAATATTGTTTATTTATCACACTGAACAATTCTAACTGACTTGTTTGAATTGTCTGACTTAGAAATATGAAATTCGAATACTGGTTCATAAATGAGACGAGTTTACTACAATTCCATTTAATTCCATCAAATCGTATTACTTTTACACGTACATATATTCGACCTCAACTGTAAGGTCGTCTTCAGTATTTCGTACTTGACTCGACTCAAGTCTGTTGACTTGTAAAGTCGTCTTCAGTTGCTCGACTTGAGTCGAGTCAAGTACTAGACGTCCTTACACACTTAATTTTTTTAACCGGGATCTCAGCAAAATGGTCAACTTTTACCGAGATTCGCACAGCTGTGCCCCAGCAAACATGTTTTTTGCCGAGATTTCTGTCAAAAGTTCTGAAAATCAGCAAATGATTTGCCAAAAATCAGCTAACAAACATCATTTTTGCCGGAATATCAGCTTTTTATTTTGTTGGCGTATGGCTGTGTGGATTTTTGCCGAGCTGCAGAAATAAAAACTAAGTGTGTACAGTTCAGGTCGAAATAAGTATATGTAAAAGTAATACGATTTGGTGGAATTGAATGGAATTGTACTAAACTCGTCTCATGACAGTGGAATATTTCTTAAATAGTTTCAGGCTTTTAAAATCTCTCATTTTCTTACCTGGCTTTATGGAAATGAGATGGTTTCCCTTTTCTAGTTCTAAGTCGGATACTAGTATTCCCTGTGTCAGTTAATTTATGTAGTAAATGCATTAATTTATGAAGTAAATGTCAGTGAGTTAAATTGTTGAGACGTTCCGAAGTCGGGCATATATGCTTTTTCCGTCTACCGTTCTCGGAAAAGGCGGTTTTCCTCGTGTGATCTAACCTTTCCCATTTTTTTCCAAATGGAGCTCGTTTTTGTACCACTGCTTGAATCGAACTGGATGATGGTTGTATAACTGACAACAAATGATGTATATTGTTGTTTAAATGTTGGTTACTAGTCTTACTAACTATACCCAGTACCCATGAAAGACAAAATTGTTTCAACGCGGTATTCTATGTTACCAACTATTATCATATTTAATAAAAACAAAATCATCATCCAGAGTGTAATTACTTGTCTGTCATAGAGAATATTCACACTTTGGTATGATTAGGAGATTGAAGTGCAATAATTCTGTAAATTGAATACTGTATTGTGGTTGTATTGTCTATTTTGTCATTGGTATCAGAACGATATTATCTCTAACATCCTATGTTTTTTATTTGTTTTCTATTATTCAAAGAATAGGTTTCAGGTTATAGTTGGTTGAGGTTGCAAATTGCATATTTGGTGATAATTTATTTGGATGTAATCAGGAGGAAATTCACGGTATATATGGTTGCATATTAGTGAAATATAGAACGCAAAATCATTAAATTTGTAACTGATATAACTTCGATTCTCTAGATGAAATATTTTGAAATTTTCATAGCAGACTCCTGGATAATATATCTTTCGAAAGGCGAGTTCAGAATGGATGGACATTTTTTTTCGTTAATAACCGTCACAGGCACCATCACTATTTTAATATTATCTATTTTTTGCAATTTGCTATTATCATGAAATTCAATAGTGATCAACAGCGTTTTAGTCTCTGTCGGATGCAACTTGTTGCAAGAAAATCGGTTAAGAGTTTCTATGTGAAAATTTACACGTTTTTATGGCATTTTGTGCACACACACACCGCACACACATACGCACACGGACAGACAGACATTTGTTCAGCTCATCGAACTGAGTCGAATGGTATATAACACTATGGGTCTCCGGGACTTCTATCAAAAGTTTGAATTTGGAGTGAAATGATAGCCTTTCGCTACAACTTAGTTGTACGAGAAAGGCAAAAATGAACGAAAAAACAGGTTGCGATTCATTCTCAATTTCCATAAAAAAAATTGAAAAGGAAAAATCTAGACCAACATTTGAAAATGGTGTCAGTTGTATTTATTCTTCTGATTCTTTGTCTACATAAAGCTTATATGTGGACGAAGAATCAGAAGGAAAATTCGGATGTTACGCCCTTTCAAATGTTGGTCTCAAATGGAAAATATTTTAAAAATCCGCCGATGGTTTTTGCATCAAGGCCGACACTTTTGTATCAGCGGACTGCAGCTAAATTTTGAAAAATGTCTTCATGTTTTCAATAATCTTATGGATCCTGTAACTCTGGTGGTGCAAAGGCCAACTTGAAAGATCTCCATCCTGAGTGCTGCCATCGCTTTAACCTGTTGCCAGGATAGATTTCGGTCGACTTTTTATTTCTTTTTGAGGCTTGCCGCCATGAGCCTCTGGTCTGCCTCTGCGATGTCCCGCTGGTTCCAGTCCAATGCTTGTTTACAGATTTCGTTTCGCTCCCTACGTAGAGTGTGCCGATCAAGCCCCCTTCCGATCCCGAATTTCTGTGGTATCGGCTCTGGTGACAACGACGATAGCTGTTTGAGATCCAGTTGTGAGGCCACAGGCCCGAATTATATACCGCAGGCATTCATGAACACCTGCTGCTGCTCTCCACTGATACACACCATGTTTGCCAGCGTATAACAGCACAGATTTCACGTTAGAGTTGAAAATTCGTATTTGGTGCGTTCACTTATCTGCCTGTTTTTCCAGATATTTCTTAAACTCGTAAAGGCAGCCCTTACTTTCTTGATCCGTGCGTATGTCGATCTTGGTACTGCTGTCTGAGCCATTCGGCTACCAAGATATTGAAACTTTCAACATTCTCCACTGTTTTACAATAATCCAAGAAAAAACTTCGAAAGAATTTCTGTGGATATTCAGGAAAATCCAGTAAAGAAATTTCCTGTAAAACTTTGACATTACTTTATACAATCCTGATAAAGTGCCGGAATTCTGAATGATTTTTGAACAATTCTCTCTGAAAAATTTTGCTTAGAAATTTTGCTACAAATTGGGCCGATACAAATATTAAATAACTTACTTACTTTAAAACATGGATTCATCAGATGGAGAATAATTTGCTTCTCCAAGCACATTTAGCACAAAACCAGAAGTGTTGGGGAGATTTAAAGAATGTTGCAATTGATAACCGATTACATGCTGAGTGATCGATTATCACCACATACAAACAGACGTAGGACGTAGGTATGGTAAAACTTGTTGGACCATGTTGGATTCCTATTTTAAGTTTGCTCCTAACGACATTTCTGTACACAAGTCGATTTCGTACCGCTTCCATGTGCACGGAAAACGGTTTGTCTTGGCTCTTAAGGATCCCAGCCTTTTAAAAAAATGGCGTTAAAAAATGCAAATCTCAAAATTCACAGAAAAAGGGAAACTATTTTCTTTCAAATGCCCGCAGAAAATGGAACAACATATTTTGTATTTATCGAATTGTTCTCCGAAGTTACCAAACGCGGATTTTCAATGAAAAAAATCGAAGGATAAGCAAACATTGCGCAAGTCCGATATTCGTTGAAGTTATTTTTAGGCTCTGTCTCATTTGGATAATTGAACTTAATTTAAACTTAAAAGTGACAGTTAAATAATTATCGAATAAACCTGCTCGCAGAGCAAGATTACTTTTGACAGATATCGAACCATTTTTGATCGATGTCTTATTGTAGCACCAGCCATTCTTATTAATAGGTGATTTTTTAATTTTAGAACTGTCACTTTTGAGTAAAATGAAAATTAATCCGAAAAATGAGACAGTGCCTTGAAATCCTTAAACACGAGAACGATATTGAAATAATAAGTGTTACGCCCGTTTGGCATCGGCCTAACACGTGCATGTGATACGTCGAGGAAGAATACTCCAAAGGTTGGCCATCTGGTGGAACGACACGATTGCGGAACATCGGAGAACTTGTCTCAAAGCTAACAGAAGGATGCAAAGTGATAGGACTCTGAAACAAAAGCAGATCTTCACATCGCAACCAATCCAACGTAGCAAACGCGCTTGCTTTGGTGAATTATGCCGAAAGGTAAATGATATCCACTGGGAATCCTATGCTGGGATAACACATACAAGGTCGTAACGGCTAAGACCAAAAGCACAACCATTGAAATATTCTCCAGGATAGTAGAACGATTGTTCCTTATGCACGATTTGTCGATTTGGCCAACTACACCGTACGAAGCTGTCGATGTAGTGCCGCTAGTTATCAATGGTGGACTTATTGATTTCTAAGGAAGTTTAGGGAACCTTTCTGGTAAACAAGCGATTCTGGCTGCAGCGAACATGTTTGGGAGTTGCCTACAACCGTTTGTCGTGCTAGTGGCTTAGCAAGTACATAATCGGTTCTCGAAAGGGCAATCCACCATCGATGCAATTCAAGCTGTCACGGAAACAGCTAAAGAAACGCATGGATTGAACAGGTTTGTTATCCGGAATTGAGCAATCATAAAATTAGTCGTAAACATGCGTTCAGCAGTAGGTAATAGTTTGGATGTTATAGCTTGAGCTTGAGCTTGATTGACTGCCCGTAGTTGCTACTCCATTATGACCAGATCAGCTGTTCTTGCACAGAGAATCAACAGATGTTTGCTTGGGACTAGCACTCATCTTCAATGTACAAGTACTGGTGATCTCATTTGTTAGGTCATACTGGCGCCTGCCACGTCAGAATGCAAGTCAATGTAGGGAAGGGAGGAAATGATGATGCAATCAATCGCCCACTGCAAGCCGAATATACCTCTGCACTTGCCACGAGTTCATACGGAATTTGGAATTTTTGGGTTAGGTTCGAGAGGCAGAGGTTCGTCTTGGTTAACGAGCTGCCAATGTTATAGATAGAAGAAAGCGACTGATGGAATTTCTACTTAGATGTAAGAAACGAGCTTTTTAGTTTATTTCCAATTCTAGCAGCTACTGCTAGAATAGTCAAGTTGAAGGTATAGGATAGAAATGGAAACGGAATGGAAGTCCATTTCTGTTCTAGCGATTGCTGGAACATGAAAAATATAGAGAAAGATACAAAGTAGGAGAATGGGACGAGCCTGGATTGAACCCATGATCTCATGACAGCATATGTACCAAGAAAAGTCGTAGGATAGATGTTATAGCAGTACTCATTCACTTGAGCTCCGGTAAACAATGTCATAAATTTATATTCCGAAATGTCAAATCTGTTAAAGTTTGTATGTCCGCGCAATCATTCAAAAATTGATAGACAGCTGAGCTGCCGTTGGACGCATAAATGTCACATGATACATTTTAACGTTTTTGAGGTTTTGATGTCTAACGCCTTAATTTGAAACGTATTTTTGATATATTTTCTCAAAACATAGGTTTTATTCTAGAAAACTCGAAAAAAATCTGCAGTCAATTTGTCACATTCGAGCAAATGGACGCATACTTGTCACACCGGGATAAATGGACGCATATTTGTCACACTAAAACAAAGATATGATACTACTAAAAAGACACATAGCACTGCGTGATGTGTCCTGAGGACCGTCCATAAAATAAATATATATATATGCTTTTAGGGTCATCTACAACCCACGTGGATAGCTATGAAGGGTGGCTAGTAAGTATGCAAGGTCTTTCCCTACTTTCAGAATTTATATGGACGGTTGTCCATGAAATAAGAGGGGAAGTATTATATTGTCTAGAACTTCCAAGTATAACGTGAAGAAGAGAATGAAAATGTGACATAATTAAAATATCCAGGGACCATAAAAATGTGATAAAGAGTAACCCTCTAGCAAACCCGTTTTTTTGTAAAATTCAATTATTGTGACATGTTATGGCGATAAAATTGATTCAAAGTATGAAACAAGAACAAAAATTATTCAGAACCTTCTTTCTGTCGGACGATCATGAAAACGATTTTTCTCTTGAAAAAAACAGGTTGAACCATTTTCATTAAAGAAGTTTTCTTCAATTCTTTGAGAAGCATTTTGCCAACGTACATTAATATCAAAAGAGGATGAATCCTTTACAACCAACTTACATTGCTTCTTGGAAAACAACTAGCAGTTGAAGAAGCAACAACTATTGATATTGTTTGCGTATCCAAGTTCAAAACGCCTTTTTTCAAACACCACTTTTCGCATGGAATCCACGTACGGGCGTGGCTTGCAGTGGTTTATAGCATACTCCAAAACGGTGAGCTTTGAAGAAGTGTTGCTTGTATATCAAGTAGGTAAACATTGTTCTTTATGCCAACCACAGACTTGAAGTTTTCTAACTGACGACACGTTCATGGACATTTTGGAATCAAACGCCGCATGGAAAGTCGCGGCCTTTAACGTATGTCCTGATTCAAAGTTCTCCAACAATATGCGCTCGACCTGAATTTCATTACTGTTTATGAGTAGGTAATGTGATGGAATAAATTCCAGTTCTTATTTCAGAACAACAATTATCCAACCAAAAGATAATGTCTTCAGGTCAGCGTACTTTATATTAACTTGAAGAAATAGCTAAGAATTTCGTTGGCTTCATGACTGACTCGGACCAAATGCACGCAGACAATGGGTATGCAGGCGCAAAGCTCTCATTAAAGACCAGCAGCCTTTACAGAGAAAATAATGTTCTTAAAGCAATCCAACCGTGGAAGCCGTAAGACCTAGAAAATAAGTCCATAACTTACAAATACCAAATACATAATTGAGAACTTTTGCAACCACAGAAAAACTGCTTCCTGGTAGCACTTTGTCACCATCATCTCGATAAGACAGTCGATTCCTTTGACGTTGAAGATGTAGTGATGTCCTTGTCCAAGGCAAGGAAACTACGCCACTGACGCTTAAACCGGGTGTTCAACCCTTGGACCGTAATGGAACGTTTGCTCTCCGCAAACAGAAAACGATTGCCTGTTTTTTAAGTCGAACCGAGGAAGTCCTCTCCGATTCCGCGCCACTGGATTGTCTGTATTGATATTCCATTTCGGTTCCACTTCTTCCGACAGCAAAAAAATCACCAAAGAAATACAATCGTCGCTCGCAAATGTAAAAACAAATTAACAACTATCTCTCAGTTCACGGTGACAATATGCGTACATTTTTGCATGACCATTGAATTTCGCGGCATAAGTGTCACATTCGGGTTTGATTGAAAAACGTGGAAAATAGTTGTTTTGGCAATGTTTCATTCGGCCCAAAGAATATGAATATTCTTCATAGTTTATTGCGTGAAAGTCAATAAAAAGCGAAGTTATGGATGGATGAATGCATTTTGAAACTTCAAATGCGTTTTTCTCATTTTTCTCGTTTGTAACATGTGACATTTATGCGTCCGACGGCAGTGAGCTGTTTGTTTTTTCATCTATTCACAAAGAAAAATGACACAACAAGACTGAAAAAAATATTTTACTTGATTAACAACATTTTTTGTGACTTTTGTCCCACTTTCTTCTCTTTATTTTGAGAATGCCAAGAATTATGTCTGTAAATGAAACAAAAATTATTAATACTATTATTTTATTTTATTTTATTAAACCCTATTATTTTATTTTTTCCTTGCTCTACAAACCTCTCTACCTCACAAATATTAACTCTCGCATCACATGTCATTGAGCTCTCCAACCCACCCACCACAAGCGCGAACAGAAACTCGTCACTCAGCGTAATCGATTTCTCCCATCCACCTTATGTTGCTTCTGACTATCTTATGAGTTTTTCCCCCATTCCACTGCATTCTCTAGCAAACTGATTCGAACTAACACACTGTCACACAACGAAGAGGGAGATTTTGAGCGTGAGTAACCAAGTTCTACGTACACCCACCATCCGCGGTTCAGTCGGATCGGTAGTATTCGATTCAGTGCTCGCCGAACGCAGTTGTTGTTTCCAACACAGTACAGAATCGAGCCAACCACACAAGGTTTCATTCCCGTTGAGTGTTTTTTTTGCTTTAGTTATTCGATCCGCTTCCCTATGGCAATAATTTACTTGTCCCTTTTTGTGATTCAACTTGGTTGTTTCGCTTTTTTCACTGTGCTGGCCCGAATCGATTTTATTTGGCGAAAGGCTAGCCTGTTCACTACTCTTCCGAGAAAATTATTTCATTTCGTTTCGCAGAAGACTGACTGAACCGAACAAAAGGGAAAATTGGTCATCATTGCCACGGCAGCGAACAGCGAATCAAATAGACTGGAACTTGTTGTCCGATAAGGGAAACCGCAAATGAAGGAAAATTCAGATCAACGTTTGCTAAACTTTGAGTTTAAAAGGATGAAGGCCTTTGGTTTTGTTTTTTTGCAATATCAAAACGCTTGACTTATTTGAAATAAATTGTGCATGCAACTTACATGCCGAGCTCCTTGATGGTGGTTTCGATCTCGTTCGCAAGCTGGTACCGCTGGATGTCCAAGAGAATCCGGTGATGATCAAGGGTCTGGCCTTTCACGAGTTTCACTTTATCTGGAACAGAACGAAATTGAAAAACGTCAGTATTTGGTAAAGTGCCACGTTCACATGCGTTCATATGATTCATTAAGAAAGCAATCAACATTGTTGTTTTGCTACTAGCTTTCGATGTAGGTAACTTTCGATCCGAGTCGGTAAGTCTCGCTGCTATCAGTTTGAAGTGTTCTCTCGCGCGGGGGCTACTTAGCTCTTTTATTAAATGGCACTACGGCACTACACCGCGAGGTAAACTCGCTAATAAAAGCACTATCAAGCTCGTGAGCCCATTCAGCGGACAGTATGCTACGCTTCGTCTATTTTTATTCCTCGCTTTCGAAAACGATAACAAAAACAAACAACACTGGATTGTGTGTATTGTGAGAATGTATATGTGAAAAAAACAAAATGAGCATATTCAAGAAAGCATGAATAATAATACCGCAACACTTTGCAACTTATGCGGTCCAATTTGTATATGTAAGTTTGGTAACTATTGTGACAAAGTAGTCAGGCTGACTAGCATTGTTTAGCAGGTTTTTTTTTTAATCTTTATTAACGTGATTTTTTTAAATTATAAAATTCATCACGATTGTTTAGCAGGTTTGTTTAAAAAATATTTTAAATAAACGAATAGAAGAAGGGCTCTCCACCAACAGTCGGCGGTTGGACAAGGTCTCCATGGTGATATGCTTCGAATACAGAAACAGTTATTCCAAACCTAGGATAGGATGTGACAATTGAATTGCCACTGCCTTGTTGTTTCTGTCGATTGTCGAATGAGGTGTGCATGCCTGAATATTTTATGCAAAATCCCGAATAATCTTCTATATATATAAAATCAATCTATGTATGTATGTTCGCTAACTACTTGAACCATTGACTCGAATTCAACCAAATTTGGTACACACGTTCTCATCCTCAGGGAAGTGACAAGGGGTGGAGGGTCATTTAGAAAGGGGAGGGGGTTTTGTTTAGAAAACGAACAATTATGTGTAACTTGCATCTCCAGGGACCGATTTCAATCAAATTTTGTACAATATTCAATATAAGGAGACAACCATAAGAGAGTGTAATCTTTGAAAGGGGGAGGGTCTGAGGGAGGGGTATGGTCAGAAACGGTAATCTAGAGTAAAATTGAACCCCTGCATCTGATTTCAACCAAATTTGATACAAAACATTCTCACCCTAAACAAAAGATA
This sequence comes from Armigeres subalbatus, assembly GCF_024139115.2. Lineage (NCBI taxonomy): Eukaryota > Metazoa > Arthropoda > Insecta > Diptera > Culicidae > Armigeres > Armigeres subalbatus. Next base: position 373,338,397 of record NC_085141.1, on the reverse strand, counting down.
ACAAAGCGGGTAGCGGCTCATTGTAAAAAAGGAGGTATGGGGAGGGTGTCTTTATAAAACGAGCAATCATAGAATTCCCAACCCCCAGTACCCATATCAACCAAATTTTGTACATATTCACTAAGAGATATCATCATGGAATGTAATTTAGAAAGAGGAGGGGGAGGGGCTGAGTAACATGCAACTGAACGAAGGACACTAG